>NC_048897.1:36205970-36208530 GCF_011077185.1 Oxyura jamaicensis
GAAAGGAAAGGAAAGGAAAGGAAAGGAAAGGAAAGGAAAGGAAAGGAAAGGAAAGGAAAGAGAAGGAAAGGAAAGAGAAGGAAAGGAAAGAGAAGGAAAGGAGAGAAAAGAGAAGAGAAGAGGAGAAGAGAAGAGAAGAGAAGAGAAGAGAAGAGAAGAGAAGAGAAGAGAAGAGAAGAGAAGAGAAGAGAAGAGAAGAGAAGAGAAGAGAAGAGAAGAGAAGAGAAGAGAAATATCACTCCTTATTAAGAAGAGGAACCAAACAACTCCTTATTAAGAAGAGGAACCAAACAATATTTGTCAGACAAGGAAGGCCTCTGTTTTTAATTTAATTTATATTATCACATCTCATCAGAAAATGTCAGGGAACCTCAATTTTAAAAAGATACTTAACAATGACCATGCTTTTCCAGTTCCATGACTCATTCTTCTGGATAACAAACTAGTCATACAGCTGACTGGGAAAAATAATCATAAAGAAAAGCCTGTAAAGAAATACTAACTCCCTTACCTGCAAGGAGCCCAGTTTCTCTACCTGAAGACAAACAAAATATCCTACAGTCTTTAGGACTAAGGTTATATTTCATCCAAATTCCAATATTTCTGCTGAACAGCATTTGTCTACAGCTCCTCTCAAGATTATTTTTTTTTTTTAACTTTTGTAAAGGTTATTCTAGTTTGCCTTTAGTTCTTTATCTTCTTTGAACACAAACCTAGATGTATTGGAAGAAAGAGCTTTCCTTTGGTGTTCATCCAATCGTTAAACTAAAATAAATGGACAAACCAGTTTTGCTGTAGAAAATGAACCAATTTGTATAAAGTGATTCCCCCATTCAAAATAATATTATAGAAGACCTTTGTTTAGCAGCTCTGAGAAATTCATCACCTCCCTGTTAGTTTCCTTTTCTGCTTATAATTTTTTAAATATTCTTCTGAGGACTCCCGCTTCTTCTGAGGACTCTGGATCATTTCAAACAGCAATCCAGAATTACAAAAGGCCTCTACCTCAATCCATCCATGAGAGGTTTGATTTAGGTTTGAATTAACCTTCAATTTTCACTGTTTTCTTCCTGAGTATTCAAAGAATGGTCCAGACCTTTCACTTCCCTTGTTCAAGCTTCCCTGGTATTTAAAACTCATCCTTATTGAATCTTATAACTTAAGTGCCAACTCTTCAATCAGTACTATGAGACAGGGAAATAAAATGAAAGTGAGTATTACTGGGGAGTCTCAGAAAATCTCTCTGAAAATCAGAAATAAATTGTTCTGCTAAACATCCCCTATCGAAGATCATGATACAATTTCTACAAAAACTACAATAGTATAGGTGACTAGTAGAAGCTATACATTAGTTGTATGTGTGTCATTTTCCACTTTCAAGAAAGATAAATTCATCTTGGACTTTGTGGTTTTATCCAACCTAGATAATTCTGTAGTCTTTTTGGTAATGAAAAATAATACCAACCTACAAAACAGAAGGACAGCATGTTCTAAACAAAGGTATCATCTCACTCTGGTTGGCTGTTTTGGCCACATCCTCATGGATGGTGAGGACCCAAAGTAGGGAATCCAGGGTTGTTATTGTTTGAATGAGACTTCCCAGCCCATTCCTCTAACTCACAAAAGAAATATCATCTAACAGCCCCCACAGTACTAATACATTAATCTGTATTTGGTTTTGTTGTTTGGATGGTCTTGAATAGTTCTCACAGTAATATATAAACCTAAGAGATAATAGCTCTACTTATCTTGACAAAATCCAACTCTTTCTAATAGTTTTTTTAAGCTCTTCATTATAATTAATTGTCTGTATTTTTTTTTTACTTTATTTGAATAATTAAGTATAACAATGCCTAACAACAAAAGAAGCATGTTCAAAACCTTCATAAGTGTGTAGCATATCTTTATTCTTAAATAAGAAAGATTATACAAATGAACAAGTGTTTCAGTTTGACTGATCTCAGTGCTACCAAATTCCACATTGAGATTAAGTTACCCAGCTCAGAAGAGAAACCTGGCAGAAACCAAACAGTTCCTTGAAAAAGTAAAAGATGCAATGACTTTTCTCAGTCAGGCACTGCAAATGTCACTTTGAGACTGCACAGTGCACCTCAGCCATACATATTCTACCATGACAACATTCCTTACCAAGCTCTGGTCTAAATTACTGGCTCCACCACCTGTTATCGCATGGGCTGGAGGTCAGTATTAGTGAGTACACTGAACACCTGTGCACCAGAGAGAACATATTAGGATAATCCATTTGTTTAGATGACCAAGGTCATCTCAGCCACTAAGTTAGGCACATGACTATTACAGCCATTATGCATATGTTCTGCAGGCTGGTACTCACAGTCAGCTGTGTGATTCTCTGACACTTATTGATTGAATACTTCCTCCTCTGATTCATTAGAAAGGACATATCTGCTGTTCCAAACTGAGAACATGACAAATACAAGCAACAGCGCCAGAGAAGCTATCTGCACTGTTCTTAGCCTAATTCACTAAATAAATAAATAAATAAATAAATAAATAAATAAATAAATAAATAAATAAATAA